>NW_027361733.1:3500000-3525000 GCF_039654945.1 Dendrobates tinctorius | reverse complement strand
TATAGCGCACAGCACCCCTGCGCTGTATGTATATATGTGTATATAGCGCACAGTACCCCTGCACTGTATGTATATATGTGTATATAGCTGTATGTATATATGTGTATATAGCGCACAGTACCCCTGCCCTGTATGTATATATGTGTATATAGCGCACAGTACCCCTGCCCTGTATGTATATATGTGTATATAACGCACAGTACCCCTGCCCTGTATGTATATATGTGTATATAGCGCACAGCACCCCTGCCCTGTATGTATATATGTGTATATAGCACACAGTACCCCTGCCCTGTATGTATATATGTGTATATAGCGCACAGTACCCCTGCCCTGTATGTATATATGTGTATATAGCGCACAGTACCCCTGCCCTGTATGTATATATGTGTATATAGCGCACAGCACCCCTGCCCTGTATATATATATATATATGTGTGTATATAGCGCACAGCACCCCTGCCCTGTATGTATATATGTGTATATAGCGCACAGCACCCCTGCCCTGTATGTATATATGTGTATATAGCGCACAGCACCCCTGCCCTGTATATATATATATATATATGTGTATATAGCGCACAGTACCCCTGCCCTGTATGTATATATGTGTATATAGCGCACAGTACCCCTGCCCTGTATGTATATATGTGTATATAGCGCACAGCACCCCTGCCCTGTATGTATATATGTGTATATAGCGCACAGCACCCCTGCCCTGTATGTATATATGTGTATATAGCGCACAGCACCCCTGCCCTGTATGTATATATGTGTATATAGCGCACAGCACCCCTGCCCTGTATGTATATATGTGTATATAGCGCACAGTACCCCTGCCCTGTATGTATATATGTGTATGTAACGCACAGCACCCCTGCCCTGTATGTATATATGTGTATATAGCGCACAGTACCCCTGCCCTGTATGTATATATGTGTATGTAGCGCACAGCACCCTTGCCCTGTATGTATATATGTGTATGTAGCGCACAGCACCCCTGCCCTGTATGTATATATGTGTACATAGCGCACAGCACCCCTGCCCTGTATATATATATATGTGTATATAGCGCACAGCACCCCTGCCCTGTATGTATATATGTGTATATAGCGCACAGCACACCTGCCCTGTATGTATATATGTGTATGTAGCGCACAGCACCCCTGCCCTGTATGTATATATGTGTATATAACGCACAGCACCCCTGCCCTGTATGTATATATGTGTGTATATAGCGCACAGCACCCCTGCCTTGTATGTATATATGTGTATATAGCACACAGCACTCCTGCCTTGTATGTATACATGTGTATATAGCGCACAGTACCCCTGCCCTGTATGTATATGTGTATATAGCGCACAGTATCCCTGCCCTGTATGTATATATGTGTATATAGCGCACAGTACCCCTGCCCTGTATGTATATATGTGTATATAGCGCACAGTACCCCTGCCCTGTATGTATATATGTGTATGTAGCGCACAGCACTCCTGCCCTGTATATATATATGTGTATATAGTGCACAGCACCCCTGCCCTGTATGTATATATGTGTATATAGCGCACAGCACCCCTGCCCTGTATATATATATATATATATATATATATATATATATATATATGTGTATATAGGGCACAGTACCCCTGCCCTGTATGTATATATGTGTATATAGCGCACAGCACCCCTGCCCTGTATATATATGTGTATATAGGGCACAGTACCCATGCCCTGTATGTATATATGTGTATATAGCGCACAGCACCCCTGCCCTGTATGTATATGTGTGTATATAGCGCACAGCACCCCTGCCCTGTATGTATATATGTGTATATAGTGCACAGCACCCCTGCCCTGTATGTATATATGTGTATATAACGCACAGCACCCCTGCCCTGTATGTATATATGTGTGTATATAGCGCACAGCACCCCTGCCCTGTATGTATATATGTGTATATAGAGCACAGCACCCCTGCCCTGTATGTATATATGTGTATATAGCGCACAGTACCCCTGCCCTTTATGTATATATGTGTATATAGTGCACAGCACCCCTGCCCTTTATGTATATATGTGTATATAGCGCACAGCACCCCTGCCCTGTATGTATATATGTGTATATAGCGCACAGTACCCCTGCCCTGTATGTATATATATGTATATAGTGCAAAGCACCCCTGCCCTGTATGTATATATATGTATATAGTGCACAGCACCCCTGCCCTGTATATATATATGTGTGTGTGTATATAGCGCACAGCACCCCTGCCCTGTATGTATATATGTGTATATAGTGCACAGTACCCCTGCCCTGTATGTATATATGTGTATATAGCGCACAGCACCCCTGCCCTGTATGTATATATGTGTATATAGCGCACAGTACCCCTGCCCTGTATATATATATATGTGTGTGTATATAGCGCACAGCACCCCTGCCCTTTATGTATATATGTGTATATAGTGCACAGTACCCCTGCCCTGTATGTATATATGTGTATATAGCGCACAGCACCCCTGCCCTGTATGTATATATGTGTATATAGCGCACAGCACCCCTGCACTGTATGTATATATGTGTATATAGCGCACAGTACCCCTGCCCTGTATGTATATGTATATAGCGCACAGCAACCCTGCCCTGTATGTATATATGTGTATATAGCGCACAGTACCCCTGCCCTGTATGTATATATGTGTATGTAGCGCACAGCTCCCCTGCCCTGTATGTATATGTGTATATAGCGCAAAGCACCCCTGCCCTGTATGTATATGTGTATATAGCGCAAAGCACCCCTGCCCTGTATGTATATATGTGTATATAGTGAACAGCACACCTGCCCTGTATGTATATATGTATATAGTGCACAGCACCCCTGCCCTGTATGTATATATGTGTATATAGTGCACAGCACCCCTGCCCTGTATGTATATATGTGTATATAGCACACAGTACCCCTGCCCTGTATGTATATATGTGTATATAGTGCACAGCACCCCTGCCCTATATATATATGTGTGTGTATATAGTGCACAGCATCCCTGCCCTGTATGTATATATGTGTATATAGCGCACAGCACCCCTGACCTGTATGTATATATGTGTATATAGTGCACAGCACCCCTGCCCTGTATGTATATATGTGTATATAGCGCACAGCACCCCTGCCCTGTATGTATATATGTGTATATAGCGCACAGCACCCCTGCCCTGTATGTATATATGTGTATATAGTGCACAGCACCCCTGCATTGTATGTATATATGTGTATATAGCGCACAGCACCCCTGCACTGTATGTATATATGTGTATATAGCGCACAACACCCCTACCCTGTATGTATATATGTGTATATAGTGCACAGCACCCCTGCCCTGTATGTATATATGTGTATATAGTGCACAGCTCCCCTGCCCTGTATGTATATATGTGTATATAGCGCACAGAATCCCTGCCCTGTATGTATATATGTGTATATAGCGCACAACACCCCTGCCCTGTATGTATATATGTGTATATAGCGCACAGCACCCCTGCCCTGTATGTATATATGTGTATATAGCGCACAGTACCCCTGCCCTGTATGTATATATGTGTATATAGCGCACAGCACCCCTGGCCTGTATGTATATATATATGCATATAGTGCACAGCACCCCTGCCCTGTATGTATATATATATGTATATAGTGCACAGCACCCCTGCCCTGTATGTATATATATATATGTATATAGTGCACAGCACCCCTGCCCTGTATGTATATATGTATATAGTGCACAGCACCCCTGCCCTGTATATATATATATATATGTGTATATAGCGCAGAGCACCCCTGCCCTGTATGTATATATGTGTATATAGAGCACAGTACCCCTGCCCTGTATGTATATATGTGTATATAGCGCACAGCACCCCTGCCCTGTATGTATATATGTGTATATAGCGCACAGTACCCCTGCCCTGTATGTATATATGTGTATATAGAGCACAGTACCCCTGCCCTGTATGTATATATGTGTATATAGCGCACAGCACCCCTGCCCTGTATGTATATATGTGTATATAGCGCACAGCACCCCTGCCCTGTATGTATATATGTGTATATAGCGCACAGCACCCCTGCCCTGTATGTATATATGTGTATATAGCGCACAGCACCCCTGCCCTGTATGTATATATGTGTATATAGCGCACAGCACCCCTGCCCTGTATGTATATATGTGTATATAGCGCACAGCACCCCTGCCCTGTATGTATATATGTGTATATAGCGCACAGCACCCCTGCCCTGTATGTATATGTGTATGTAGCGCACAGCACCCCTGCCCTGTATGTATATATGTGTATATAGCGCACAGTACCCCTGCCCTGTATGTATATATGTGTATATAGCGCACAGTACCCATGCCCTGTATGTATATATGTGTATATAGCGCACAGCACCCCTGCCCTGTATGTATATATGTGTAAATAGCGCACAGCACCCCTGCCCTGTATATATATGTGTATATAGCGCACAGCACCCCTGCCCTGTATGTATATATGTGTATATAGCGCACAGCACCCCTTCCCTGTATGTATATGTGTATGTAGCGCACAGCACCCCTGCCCTGTATGTATATATGTGTATATAGGGCACAGTACCCCTGCCCTGTATGTATATATGTGTATGTAGCGCACAGCACCCCTGCCCTGTATGTATATATGTGTATGTAGCGCACAGCACCCCTGCCCTGTATGTATATATGTGTACATAGAGCACAGCACCCCTGCCCTGTATATATATATGTGAGTATATAGCGCACAGCACCCCTGCCCTGTATGTATATATGTGTATATAACGCACAGCACCCCTGCCCTGTATGTATATATGTGTGTATATAGCGCACAGCACCCCTGCCTTGTATGTATATATGTGTATATAGCACACAGCACCCCTGCCTTGTATGTATATATGTGTATATAGCGCACAGTACCCCTGCCCTGTATGTATATATGTGTATATAGCGCACAGTACCCCTGCCCTGTATGTATATATGTGTATATAGCGCATAGCACCCCTGCCCTGTATGTATATATGTGTATATAGCGCACAGTACCCCTGCCCTGTATGTATATATGTGTATATAGCGCACAGTACCCCTGCCCTGTATGTACATATGTGTATATAGCTCACAGCACCACTGCCCTGTATGTATATATGTGTATATAGCGCACAGCACCCCTGCCCTGTATGTATATATGTGTATATAGCGCACAGCACCCCTGCCCTGTATGTATATATGTGTATATAGCACACAGCACCCCTGCCCTGTATAAATATATATATGTGTATATAGCGCACAGTACCCCTGCCCTGTATGTATATATGTGTATATAGCGCACAGTACCCCTGCCCTGTATGTATATATGTGTATATAGCGCATAGCACCCCTGCCCTATATATATATATGTGTATATAGCGCACAGCACCCCTGCCCTGTATGTATATATGTGTATATAGCGCACAGCACCCCTGCCCTGTATATATATATGTGTGTGTATATAGGGCACAGCACCCCTGCCCTGTATATATATATATGTGTATATAGTGCACAGCACCCCTGCCCTATATATATATATGTGTGTATATAGCGCACAGCACCCCTGCCCTGTAGGTATATATGTGTATATAGCGCACAGCACCCCTGCCCTGTATGTATATATGTGTATATAGTGCACAGTACCCCTGCCCTGTATGTATATATGTGTATATAGCGCACAGCACACCTGCCCTGTATGTATATATATGTATATAGCGCACAGCACCCCTGCCCTGTATGTATATATATGTATATAGCGCACAGCACCCCTGCCCTGTATGTATATATGTGTATATAGCGCACAGTACCCCTGCCCTGTATGTATATATGTGTATATAGCTGTATGTATATATGTGTATATAGCGCACAGTACCCCTGCCCTGTATGTATATATGTGTATATAGCGCACAGTACCCCTGCCCTGTATGTATATATGTGTATATAGCGCACAGCACCCCTGCCCTGTATGTATATAAGTGTATATAGCGCACAGCACACCTGCCCTGTATGTATATATATGTATATAGCGCACAGCACCCCTGCCCTGTATGTATATATGTGTATATAGCGCACAGTACCCCTGCCCTGTATGTATATATGTGTATATAGCGCACAGTACCCCTGCCCTGTATGTATATATGTGTATATAGCGCACAGTACCCCTGCCCTATATATATATGTGTGTATATAGCGCACAGCACCCCTGCCCTGTATGTATATATGTGAATATAGCGCACAGCACCCCTGCCCTGTATATATATATATGTGTATATAGCGCACAGTACCCCTGCCCTGTATGTATATATGTGTATATAGCGCACAGTACCCCTGCCCTGTATGTATATATGTGTATATAGCGCACAGCACCCCTGCCCTGTATGTATATATGTGTATATAGCGCACAGCACCCCTGCCCTGTATGTATATATGTGTATATAGCGCACAGCACCCCTGCCCTGTATGTATATATGTGTATATAGCGCACAGCACCCCTGCCCTGTATGTATATATGTGTATATAGCGCACAGTACCCCTGCCCTGTATGTATATATGTGTATGTAACGCACAGCACCCCTGCCCTGTATGTATATATGTGTATATAGCGCACAGTACCCCTGACCTGTATGTATATATGTGTATATAGCGCACAGCACCCTTGCCCTGTATGTATATATGTGTATGTAGCGCACAGCACCCCTGCCCTGTATGTATATATGTGTACATAGCGCACAGCACCCCTGCCCTGTATATATATGTGTATATAGCGCACAGCACCCCTGCCCTGTATGTATATATGTGTATATAGCGCACAGCACACCTGCCCTGTATGTATATATGTGTATGTAGCGCACAGCACCCCTGCCCTGTATGTATATATGTGTATATAACGCACAGCACCCCTGCCTTGTATGTATATATGTGTATATAGCGCACAGCACCCCTGCCCTGTATGTATATATGTGTATATAACGCACAGCACCCCTGCCCTGTATGTATATATGTGTGTATATAGCGCACAGCACCCCTGCCTTGTATGTATATATGTGTACATAGCACACAGCACTCCTGCCTTGTATGTATATATGTGTATATAGCGCACAGTACCCCTGCCCTGTATGTATATATGTGTATATAGCGCACAGTACCCCTGCCCTGTATGTATATATGTGTATATAGCGCACAGCACCCCTGCCCTGTATGTATATGTGTGTATATAGCGCACAGCACCACTGCCCTGTATGTATATATGTGTATATAGCGCACAGTACCCCTGCCCTGTATGTATATGTATATAGCGCACAGCAACCCTGCCCTGTATGTATATATGTGTATGTAGCGCACAGCTCCCCTGCCCTGTATGTATATGTGTATATAGCGCAAAGCACCCCTGCCCTGTATGTATATGTGTATATAGTGCAAAGCACCCCTGCCCTGTATGTATATATATGTATATAGTGCAAAGCACCCCTGCCCTGTATGTATATATATGTATATAGTGCACAGCACCCCTGCCCTGTATGTATATGTGTATATAGTGCACAGCACCCCTGCCCTGTATGTATATATGTGTATATAGCACACAGTACCCCTGCCCTGTATGTATATTTGTGTATATAGTGCACAGCACCCCTGCCCTATATATATATATGTGTGTGTATATAGTGCACAGCATCCCTGCCCTGTATGTATATATGTGTATATAGCGCACAGCACCCCTGACCTGTATGTATATATGTGTATATAGTGCACAGCACCCCTGCCCTGTATGTATATATGTGTATATAGCGCACATCACCCCTGCCCTGTATGTATATATGTGCATATAGCGCACAGCACCCCTGCCCTGTATGTATATATGTGTATATAGTGCACAGCACCCCTGCCTTGTATGTATATATGTGTATATAGCGCACAGCACCCCTGCCCTGTATGTATATATGTGTATATAGCGCACAACACCCCTATCCTGCATGTATATATGTGTATATAGTGCACAGCACCCCTACCCTGTATGTATATATGTGTATATAGTGCACAGCTCCCCTGCCCTGTATGTATATATGTGTATATAGCGCACAGAATCCCTGCCCTGTATGTATATATGTGTATATAGCGCACAGCACCCCTGCCCTGTATGTGTATATGTGTATATAGCGCACAGCACCCCTGCCCTGTATGTATATATGTGTATATAGCGCACAGTACCCCTGCCCTGTATGTATATATGTGTATATAGCGCACAGCACCCCTGCCCTGTATGTATATATATATATGCATATAGTGCACAGCACCCCTGCCCTGTATGTATATATATATATGTATATAGTGCACAGCACCCCTGTCCTGTATGTATATATATATGTATATAGTGCACAGCACCCCTGCCCTGTATGTATATATGTATATAGTGCACAGCACCCCTGCCCTGTATATATATATATGTGTATATAGCGCAGAGCACCCCTGCCCTGTATGTATATATGTGTATATAGCGCACAGTACCCCTGCCCTGTATGTATATATGTGTATATAGCGCACAGCACCCCTGCCCTGTATGTATATATGTGTATATAGCGCACAGTACCCCTGCCCTGTATGTATATATGTGTATATAGAGCACAGTACCCCTGCCCTGTATGTATATATGTGTATATAGCGCACAGCACCCCTGCCCTGTATGTATATATGTGTATATAGCGCACAGCACCCCTGCCCTGTATGTATATATGTGTATATAGCGCACAGCACCCCTGCCCTGTATGTATATATGTGTGTATATAGCGCACAGCACCCCTGCCCTGTATGTATATATGTGTATATAGCGCACAGCACCCCTGCCCTGTATGTATATATGTGTATATAGCGCACAGCACCCCTGCCCTGTATGTATATATGTGTATATAGCGCACAGCACCCCTGCCCTGTATGTATATATGTGTATATAGCGCACAGTACCCCTGCCCTGTATGTATATATGTGTATATAGCGCACAGCACCCCTGCCCTGTATGTATATATATATATGTATATAGTGCACAGCACCCCTGCCCTGTATGTATATATATATGTATATAGTGCACAGCACCCTTGCCCTGTATGTATATATATATATGTATATAGTGCACAGCACCCCTGCCCTGTTTGTATATAGCGCACAGCACCCCTGCCCTGTATGTATATATATGTATATAGCGCACAGCACCCCTGCCCTGTATGTATATATGTGTATATAGCGCACAGCACCCCTGCCCTGTATATATATATATATATGTGTATATAGTGCACAGCACCCCTGCCCTGTATATATATATATGTATATAGCGCACAGCACCCCTGCCCTGTATGTATATATGTGTATATAGCGCACATCACCCCTGCCCTGTATGTATATATGTGTATATAGCGCACAGCACCCCTGCCCTGTATGTATATATATGTATATAGCGCACAGCACCCCTGCCCTGTATGTATATATGTGTATATAGCGCACAGTACCCCTGCCCTGTATGTATATATGTGTATATAGCGCACAGCACCCCTGCCCTGTATGTATATATGTGTATATAGCGCACAGCACCCCTGCCCTGTATGTATATATGTGTATATAGCGCACAGCACCCCTGCCCTGTATGTATATATATGTATATAGCGCACAGCACCCCTGCCCTGTATGTATATATGTGTATATAGCGCACAGTACCCCTGCCCTGTATGTATATATGTGTATATAGCGCAC
Source organism: Dendrobates tinctorius (assembly GCF_039654945.1). Taxonomy (NCBI): domain Eukaryota; kingdom Metazoa; phylum Chordata; class Amphibia; order Anura; family Dendrobatidae; genus Dendrobates; species Dendrobates tinctorius. Next base: position 3,515,178 of record NW_027361733.1, on the reverse strand, counting down.
AGCACCCCTGCCCTGTATGTATATATGTGTATATAGCGCACAACACCCCTACCCTGTATGTATATATGTGTATATAGCGCACAGCACCCCTGCCCTGTATGTATATATGTGTATATAGCGCACAGCACCCCTGCCCTGTATGTATATATATGTATATAGCGCACAGCACCCCTGCCCTGTATGTATATATGTGTATGTAGCGCACAGCACCCCTGCCCTGTATCTATATATGTGTACATAGAGCACAGCACCCCTGCCCTGTATATATATATATATATATGTGTGTATATAGCGCACAGCACCCCTGCCCTGTATGTATATATATGTATATAGCGCACAGCACCCCTGCCCTGTATGTATATATGTGTATGTAGCGCACAGCACCCCTGCCCTGTATCTATATATCTGTACATAGAGCACAGCACCCCTGCCCTGTATATATATATATATATATGTGTGTATATAGCGCACAGCACCCCTGCCCTGTATGTATATATGTGTATATAACGCACAGCACCCCTGCCCTGTATGTATATATGTGTGTATATAGCGCACAGCACCCCTGCCTTGTATGTATATATGTGTATATAGCACACAGCACCCCTGCCTTGTATGTATATATGTGTATATAGCGCACAGTACCCCTGCCCTGTATGTATATATGTGTATATAGCGCACAGTACCCCTGCCCTGTATGTATATATGTGTATATAGCGCATAGCACCCCTGCCCTGTATGTATATATGTGTATATAGCGCACAGTACCCCTGCCCTGTATGTATATATGTGTATATAGCGCACAGCACCCGTGCCCTGTATGTATATATGTGTATATAGCGCACAGCACCCCTGCCCTGTATGTATATATGTGTATATAGCGCACAGTACCCCTGCCCTGTATGTATATATGTGTATATAGCGCACAGTACCCCTGCCCTGTATGTATATATGTGTATATAGCTCACAGCACCACTGCCCTGTATGTATATATGTGTATATAGCGCACAGCACCCCTGCCCTGTATGTATATATGTGTATATAGCGCACAGCACCCCTGCCCTGTATGTATATATGTGTATATAGCACACAGCACCCCTGCCCTGTATAAATATATATATGTGTATATAGCGCACAGTACCCCTGCCCTGTATGTATATATGTGTATATAGCGCACAGTACCCCTGCCCTGTATGTATATATGTGTATATAGCGCACAGCACCCGTGCCCTGTATGTATATATGTGTATATAGCGCACAGCACCCCTGACCTGTATGTATATATGTGTATATAGCGCACAGCACCCCTGCCCTGTATGTATATATATATGTGTATATAGCGCACAGCACCCCTGCCCTGTATGTATATATGTGTATATAGCGCACAGCACCCCTGCCCTGTATGTATATATGTGTATATAGCGCACAGCACCCTGCCCTGTATATATATATGTGTATATAGCGCACAGCACCCCTGCCCTGTATGTATATATGTGTATATAGCGCACAGCACCCCTGCCCTGTATATATATATATGTGTATATAGCGCACAGCACCCCTGCCCTGTATGTATATATGTGTATATAGCGCACAGCACCCCTGCCCTGTATATATATATATATGTGTGTATATAGCGCACAGTACCCCTGCCCTGTATATATATATATATGTGTATATAGCGCACAGCACCCCTGCCCTGTATGTATATATGTGTATATAGCGCACAGCACACCTGCCCTGTATGTATATATGTGTATGTAGTGCACAGCACCCCTGCCCTGTATATATATGTGTGTATATAGCGCACAGTACCCCTGCCCTGTATGTATATATGTGTATATAGCGCACAGCACCCCTGCCCTGTATATATATATATATATATGTATATAGCGCAGAGCACCCCTGCCCTGTATGTATATATGTGTATATAGCGCACAGCACATCTGCCCTGTATGTATATATGTGTATGTAGCGCACAGCACCCCTGCCCTGTATGTATATATGTGTATATAGCGCACAGTACCCCTGCCCTGTATGTATATATGTGTATATAGCTCACAGCACCACTGCCCTGTATGTATATATGTGTATATAGCGCACAGCACCCCTGCCCTGTATGTATATATGTGTATATAGCGCACAGCACCCCTGCCCTGTATGTATATATGTGTATATAGCACACAGCACCCCTGCCCTGTATAAATATATATATGTGTATATAGCGCACAGTACCCCTGCCCTGTATGTATATATGTGTATATAGCGCACAGTACCCCTGCCCTGTATGTATATATGTGTATATAGCGCACAGCACCCCTGCCCTGTATATATATATGTGTATATAGCGCACAGCACCCCTGCCCTGTATGTATATATGTGTATATAGCGCACAGTACCCCTTCCCTGTATGTATATATGTGTATATAGCGCACAGCACCCCTGCCCTGTATGTATATATGTGTATATAGCGCACAGCACCCCTGCCCTGTATGTATATATGTGTATATAGCGCACAGCACCCCTGCCCTGTATGTATATATGTGTATATAGCGCACAGTACCCCTGCCCTGTATGTATATATATGTATATAGTGCACAGCACCCCCCTGTATGTATATATGTGTATATAGTGCACAGCACCCCTGCCCTGTATATATATATATGTGTGTATATAGCGCACAGCACCCCTGCCCTGTATGTATATATGTGTATATAGTGCACAGTACCCCTGCCCTGTATGTATATATGTGTATATAGCGCACAGCACCCCTGCCCTGTATGTATATATGTGTATATAGCACACAGTACCCCTGCCCTGTATGTATATATGTGTATATAGTGCACAGCACCCCTGCCCTGTATGTATATATGTGTATATAGCGCACAGCACCACTGCCCTGTATGTATATATGTGTATATAGCGCACAGCACCCCTGCCCTGTATGTATATATGTGTATATAGCGCACAGTACCCCTGCCCTGTATGTATATATGTGTATATAGCGCACAGTACCCCTGCCCTGTATGTATATATGTGTATATAGCGCACAGCACCCCTGCCCTGTATGTATATATGTGTATATAGCACACAGCACCCCTGCCCTGTATGTATTTATGTGTATATAGCGCACAGTACCCCTGCCCTGTATGTATATATGTGTATATAGCGCACAGTACCCCTGCCCTGTATGTATATATGTGTATATAGCGCACAGTACCCCTGCCCTGTATGTATATATGTGTATATAGCGCACAGCACCCCTGCCCTGTATGTATATATGTGTAGATAGCGCACAGCACCCCTGCCCTGTATGTATATATGTGTATATAGCGCACAGCACCCCTGCCCTGTATGTATATATGTGTATATAGCGCACAGTACCCCTGCCCTGTATGTATATATGTGTATATAGCGCACAGTACCCCTGCCCTGTATGTATATATGTGTATATAGCGCACAGCACCCCTGCCCTGTATGTATATATGTGTAGATAGCGCACAGCACCCCTGCCCTGTATGTATATATGTGTATATAGTGTACAGTACCCCTGCCCTGTATGTATATATGTGTATATAGCGCACAGCACCCCCCTGTATGTATATATGTGTATATAGCGCACAGCACCCCTGCCCTGTATGTATATATGTGTATATAGCGCACATCACCCCTGCCCTGTACGTATATATGTGTATATAGCGCACAGCACCCCTGCCCTGTATGTATATATATGTATATAGCGCACAGCACCCCTGCCCTGTATGTATATATGTGTATATAGCGCACAGCACCCCTGCCCTGTATGTATATATATGTATATAGCGCACAGCACCCCTGCCCTGTATGTATATATGTGTATATAGCGCACAGTACCCCTGCCCTGTATGTATATATGTGTATATAGCGCACAGCACCCCTGCCCTGTATGTATATATGTGTATATAGCGCACAACACCCCTACCCTGTATGTATATATGTGTATATAGCGCACAGCACCCCTGCCCTGTATGTATATATATGTATATAGCGCACAGCACCCCTGCCCTGTATGTATATATGTGTATGTAGCGCACAGCACCCCTGCCCTGTATGTATATATGTGTAAATAGAGCACAGCACCCCTGCCCTGTATATATATATATGTGTGTATATAGCGCACAGCACCCCTGCCCTGTATGTATATATGTGTATATAACGCACAGCACCCCTGCCCTGTATGTATATATGTGTGTATATAGCGCACAGCACCCCTGCCTTGTATGTATATATGTGTATATAGCACACAGCACCCCTGCCTTGTATGTATATATGTGTATATAGCGCACAGTACCCCTACCCTGTATGTATATATGTGTATATAGCGCACAGTACCCCTGCCCTGTATGTATATATGTGTATATAGCGCATAGCACCCCTGCCCTGTATGTATATATGTGTATATAGCGCACAGTACCCCTACCCTGTATGTATATATGTATATATAGCGCACAGCACTCCTGCCCTGTATATATATATGTGTGTATATAGCGCACAGCACCCCTGCCCTGTATGTATATATGTGTATATAGCGCACAGTACCCCTGCCCTGTATGTATATATGTGTATATAGCGCACAGTACCCCTGCCCTGTATGTATATATGTGTATATAGCGCACAGCACCCCTGCCCTGTATGTATATATGTGTATATAGCGCACAGTACCCCTGCCCTGTATGTATATATGTGTATATAGCTCACAGCACCACTGCCCTGTATGTATATATGTGTATATAGCGCACAGCACCCCTGCCCTGTATGTATATATGTGTATATAGCGCACAGCACCCCTGCCCTGTATGTATATATGTGTATATAGCACACAGCACCCCTGCCCTGTATAAATATATATATGTGTATATAGCGCACAGTACCCCTGCCCTGTATGTATATATGTGTATATAGCGCACAGTACCCCTGCCCTGTATGTATATATGTGTATATAGCGCACAGCACCCGTGCCCTGTATGTATATATGTGTATATAGCGCACAGCACCCCTGCCCTGTATGTATATATGTGTATATAGCGCACAGCACCCCTGCCCTGTATGTATATATGTGTATATAGCGCACAGCACCCCTGCCCTGTATGTATATATGTGTATATAGCGCAAAGCACCCCTGCCCTGTATGTATATATGTGTATATAGCGCACAGCACCCCTGCCCTGTATGTATATATGTGTATATAGCGCACAGCACCCCTGCCCTGTATGTATATATATATATGTGTATATAGCGCACAGCACCCCTGCCCTGTATGTATATATGTGTATATAGCGCACAGCACCCCTGCCCTGTATGTATATATGTGTATATAGCGCACAGCACCCTGCCCTGTATATATATATGTGTATATAGCGCACAGCACCCCTGCCCTGTATGTATATATGTGTATATAGCGCACAGCACCCCTGCCCTGTATATATATATGTGTATATAGCGCACAGCACCCCTGCCCTGTATGTATATATGTGTATATAGCGCACAGTACCCCTGCCCTGTATGTATATATAGCGCACAGTACCCCTGCCCTGTATGTATATATGTGTATATAGCGCACAGCACCCGTGCCCTGTATGTATATATGTGTATATAGCGCACAGCACCCCTGCCCTGTATGTATATATGTGTATATAGCGCACAGCACCCCTGCCCTGTATGTATATATGTGTATATAGCGCAAAGCACCCCTGCCCTGTATGTATATATGTGTATATAGCGCACAGCACCCCTGCCCTGTATGTATATATGTGTATATAGCGCACAGCACCCCTGCCCTGTATGTATATATATATGTGTATATAGCGCACACCACCCCTGCCCTGTATGTATATATGTGTATATAGCGCACAGCACCCCTGCCCTGTATGTATATATGTGTATATAGCGCACAGCACCCTGCCCTGTATATATATATGTGTATATAGCGCACAGCACCCCTGCCCTGTATGTATATATGTGTATATAGCGCACAGCACCCCTGCCCTGTATATATATATGTGTATATAGCGCACAGCACCCCTGCCCTGTATGTATATATGTGTATATAGCGCACAGCACCCCTGCCCTGTATGTATATATGTGTATATAACGCACAGCACCCCTGCCTTGTATGTATATATGTGTATATAGCGCACAGCACCCCTGCCCTGTATGTATATATGTGTATATAACGCACAGCACCCCTGCCCTGTATGTATATATGTGTGTATATAGCGCACAGCACCCCTGCCTTGTATGTATATATGTGTACATAGCACACAGCACTCCTGCCTTGTATGTATATATGTGTATATAGCGCACAGTACCCCTGCCCTGTATGTATATATGTGTATATAGCGCACAGTACCCCTGCCCTGTATGTATATATGTGTATATAGCGCACAGCACCCCTGCCCTGTATGTATATATGTGTGTATATAGCGCACAGCACCCCTGCCCTGTATGTATATATGTGTATATAGCGCACAGTACCCCTGCCCTGTATGTATATGTATATAGCGCACAGCAACCCTGCCCTGTATGTATATATGTGTATGTAGCGCACAGCTCCCCTGCCCTGTATGTATATGTGTATATAGCGCAAAGCACCCCTGCCCTGTATGTATATGTGTATATAGTGCAAAGCACCCCTGCCCTGTATGTATATATATGTATATAGTGCAAAGCACCCCTGCCCTGTATGTATATATATGTATATAGTGCACAGCACCCCTGCCCTGTATGTATATGTGTATATAGTGCACAGCACCCCTGCCCTGTATGTATATATGTGTATATAGCACACAGTACCCCTGCCCTGTATGTATATATGTGTATATAGTGCACAGCACCCCTGCCCTATATATATATATATGTGTGTATATAGTGCACAGCATCCCTGCCCTGTATGTATATATGTGTATATAGCGCACAGCACCCCTGACCTGTATGTATATATGTGTATATAGTGCACAGCACCCCTGCCCTGTATGTATATATGTGTATATAGCGCACATCACCCCTGCCCTGTATGTATATATGTGCATATAGCGCACAGTACCCCTGCCCTGTATGTATATATGTGTATATAGTGCACAGCACCCCTGCCTTGTATGTATATATGTGTATATAGCGCACAGCACCCCTGCCCTGTATGTATATATGTGTATATAGCGCACAACACCCCTATCCTGCATGTATATATGTGTATATAGTGCACAGCACCCCTGCCCTGTATGTATATATGTGTATATAGTGCACAGCTCCCCTGCCCTGTATGTATATATGTGTATATAGCGCACAGAATCCCTGCCCTGTATGTATATATGTGTATATAGCGCACAGCACCCCTGCCCTGTATGTGTATATGTGTATATAGCGCACAGCACCCCTGCCCTGTATGTATATATGTGTATATAGCGCACAGTACCCCTGCCCTGTATGTATATATGTGTATATAGCGCACAGCACCCCTGCCCTGTATGTATATATATATATGCATATAGTGCACAGCACCCCTGCCCTGTATGTATATATATATATGTATATAGTGCACAGCACCCCTGCCCTGTATGTATATATATATGTATATAGTGCACAGCACCCCTGCCCTGTATGTATATATGTATATAGTGCACAGCACCCCTGCCCTGTATATATATATGTGTATATAGCGCAGAGCACCCCTGCCCTGTATGTATATATGTGTATATAGCGCACAGTACCCCTGCCCTGTAAGTATATATGTGTATATAGCGCACAGCACCCCTGCCCTGTATGTATATATGTGTATATAGCGCACAGTACCCCTGCCCTGTATGTATATATGTGTATATAGAGCACAGTACCCTGCCCTGTATGTATATATGTGTATATAGCGCACAGCACCCCTGCCCTGTATGTATATATGTTTATATAGCGCACAGCACCCCTGCCCTGTATGTATATATGTGTATATAGCGCACAGCACCCCTGCCCTGTATGTATATATGTGTGTATATAGCGCACAGCACCCCTGCCCTGTATGTATATATGTGTATATAGAGCACAGCACCCCTGCCCTGTATGTATATATGTGTATATAGCGCACAGCACCCCTGCCCTGTATGTATATATGTGTGTATATAGCGCACAGCACCCCTGCCCTGTATGTATATATGTGTATATAGCGCACAGCACCCCTGCCCTGTATGTATATATGTGTATATAGCGCACAGCACCCCTGCCCTGTATGTATATATGTGTATATAGCGCACAGCACCCCTGCCCTGTATGTATATATGTGTATATAGCGCACAGTACCCCTGCCCTGTATGTATATATGTGTATATAGCGCACAGCACCCCTGCCCTGTATGTATATATATATATGTATATAGTGCACAGCACCCCTGCCCTGTATGTATATATATATGTATATAGTGCACAGCACCCTTGCCCTGTATGTATATATATATATGTATATAGTGCACAGCACCCCTGCCCTGTATGTATATAGCGCACAGCACCCCTGCCCTGTATGTATATATATGTATATAGCGCACAGCACCCCTGCCCTGTATGTATATATGTGTATATAGCGCACAGCACCCCTGCCCTGTATATATATATATATATGTGTATATAGTGCACAGCACCCCTGCCCTGTATATATATATATATATGTATATAGCGCACAGCACCCCTGCCCTGTATGTATATATGTGTATATAGCGCACATCACCCCTGCCCTGTATGTATATATGTGTATATAGCGCACAGCACCCCTGCCCTGTATGTATATATATGTATATAGCGCACAGCACCCCTGCCCTGTATGTATATATGTGTATATAGCGCACAGTACCCCTGCCCTGTATGTATATATGTGTATATAGCGCACAGCACCCCTGCCCTGTATGTATATATGTGTATATAGCGCACAGCACCCCTGCCCTGTATGTATATATGTGTATATAGCGCACAGCACCCCTGCCCTGTATGTATATATGTGTATATAGCGCACAGCACCCCTGCCCTGTATGTATATATATGTATATAGCGCACAGCACCCCTGCCCTGTATGTATATATGTGTATATAGCGCACAGTACCCCTGCCCTGTATGTATATATGTGTATATAGCGCACAGCACCCCTGCCCTGTATGTATATATGTGTATATAGCGCACAACACCCCTACCCTGTATGTATATATGTGTATATAGCGCACAGCACCCCTGCCCTGTATGTATATATGTGTATATAGCGCACAGCACCCCTGCCCTGTATGTATATATATGTATATAGCGCACAGCACCCCTGCCCTGTATGTATATATGTGTATGTAGCGCACAGCACCCCTGCCCTGTATCTATATATGTGTACATAGAGCACAGCACCCCTGCCCTGTATATATATATATATATGTGTGTATATAGCGCACAGCACCCCTGCCCTGTATGTATATATATGTATATAGCGCACAGCACCCCTGCCCTGTATGTATATATGTGTATGTAGCGCACAGCACCCCTGCCCTGTATCTATATATCTGTACATAGAGCACAGCACCCCTGCCCTGTATATATATATATATATGTGTGTATATAGCGCACAGCACCCCTGCCCTGTATGTATATATGTGTATATAACGCACAGCACCCCTGCCCTGTATGTATATATGTGTGTATATAGCGCACAGCACCCCTGCCTTGTATGTATATATGTGTATATAGCACACAGCACCCCTGCCTTGTATGTATATATGTGTATATAGCGCACAGTACCCCTGCCCTGTATGTATATATGTGTATATAGCGCACAGTACCCCTGCCCTGTATGTATATATGTGTATATAGCGCATAGCACCCCTGCCCTGTATGTATATATGTGTATATAGCGCACAGTACCCCTGCCCTGTATGTATATATGTATATATAGCGCACAGCACCCCTGCCCTGTATGTATATATGTGTATATAGCGCACAGCACCCATGCCCTGTATGTATATATGTGTATATAGCGCACAGTACCCCTGCCCTGTATGTATATGTGTATATAGCGCACAGTACCCCTGCCCTGTATAAATATATATATGTGTATATAGCGCACAGTACCCCTGCCCTGTATGTATATATGTGTATATAGCGCACAGTACCCCTGCCCTGTATGTATATATGTGTATATAGCGCACAGCACCCCTGCCCTGTATATATATATGTGTATATAGCGCACAGCACCCCTGCCCTGTATGTATATATGTGTATATAGCGCACAGCACCCCTGCCCTGTATATATATATATATATATATGTGTATATAGCGCACAGCACCCCTGCCCTGTGTGTATATATATATATAGGGCACAGTACCCCTGCCCTGTATGTATATATGTGTATATAGCGCACAGCACCCCTGCCCTGTATATATATATATATGTGTATATAGTGCACAGCACCCCTGCCCTGTATGTATATATGTGTATATAGCGCACAGCACCCCTGCCCTGTGTGTATATATATATATGTATATAGGGCACAGTACCCCTGCCCTGTATGTATATATGTGTATATAGCGCACAGCACCCCTGCCCTGTATGTATATATGTGTATATAGCGCACAGCACCCCTGCCCTGTATGTATATATGTGTATATAGTGCACAGCACCCCTGCCCTGTATGTATATATGTGTATATAGCGCACAGTACCCCTGCCCTGTATGTATATATGTGTATATAGCGCACAGCACCCTTGCCCTGTATGTATATATGTGTATATAGCGCACAGCACCCCTGCCCTGTATGTATATATGTGTATATAGCGCACAGTACCCCTTCCCTGTATGTATATATGTGTATATAGCGCACAGCACCCCTGCCCTGTATGTATATATGTGTATATAGCGCACAGCACCCCTGCCCTGTATGTATATATGTGTATATAGCGCACAGCACCCCTGCCCTGTATGTATATATGTGTATATAGCGCACAGTACCCCTGCCCTGTATGTATATATATGTATATAGTGCACAGCACCCCTGCCCTCTATGTATATATATATGTATATAGTGCACAGCACCCCTGCCCTGTATGTATATGTGTATATAGTGCACAGCACCCCTGCCCTGTATATATATATATGTGTGTATATAGCGCACAGCACCCCTGCCCTGTATGTATATATGTGTATATAGTGCACAGTACCCCTGCCCTGTATGTATATATGTGTATATAGCGCACAGCACCCCTGCCCTGTATGTATATATGTGTATATAGCACACAGTACCCCTGCCCTGTATGTATATATGTGTATATAGTGCACAGCACCCCTGCCCTGTATGTATATATGTGTATATAGCGCACAGCACCACTGCCCTGTATGTATATATGTGTATATAGCGCACAGCACCCCTGCCCTGTATGTATATATGTGTATATAGCGCACAGTACCCCTGCCCTGTATGTATATATGTGTATATAGCGCACAGTACCCCTGCCCTGTATGTATATATGTGTATATAGCGCACAGCACCCCTGCCCTGTATGTATATATGTGTATATAGCACACAGCACCCCTGCCCTGTATGTATATATGTGTATATAGCGCACAGTACCCCTGCCCTGTATGTATATATGTGTATATAGCGCACAGTACCCCTGCCCTGTATGTATATATGTGTATATAGCGCACAGTACCCCTGCCCTGTATGTATATATGTGTATATAGCGCACAGCACCCCTGCCCTGTATGTATATATGTGTAGATAGTGCACAGCACCCCTGCCCTGTATGTATATATGTGTATATAGCGCACAGCACCCCTGCCCTGTATGTATATATGTGTATATAGCGCACAGTACCTCTGCCCTGTATGTATATATGTGTATATAGCGCACAGTACCCCTGCCCTGTATGTATATATGTGTATATAGCGCACAGCACCCCTGCCCTGTATGTATATATGTGTAGATAGCGCACAGCACCCCTGCCCTGTATGTATATATGTGTATATAGTGTACAGTACCCCTGCCCTGTATGTATATATGTGTATATAGCGCACAGCACCCCCCTGTATGTATATATGTGTATATAGCGCACAGCACCCCTGCCCTGTATGTATATATGTGTATATAGCGCACATCACCCCTGCCCTGTACGTATATATGTGTATATAGCGCACAGCACCCCTGCCCTGTATGTATATATATGTATATAGCGCACAGCACCCCTGCCCTGTATGTATATATGTGTATATAGCGCACAGCACCCCTGCCCTGTATGTATATATATGTATATAGCGCACAGCACCCCTGCCCTGTATGTATATATGTGTATATAGCGCACAGTACCCCTGCTCTGTATGTATATATGTGTATATAGCGCACAGCACCCCTGCCCTGTATGTATATATGTGTACATAGCGCACAACACCCCTACCCTGTATGTATATATGTGTATATAGCGCACAGCACCCCTGCCCTGTATGTATATATATGTATATAGCGCACAGCACCCCTGCCCTGTATGTATATATGTGTATGTAGCGCACAGCACCCCTGCCCTGTATGTATATATGTGTACATAGAGCACAGCACCCCTGCCCTGTATATATATATATATATATGTGTGTATATAGCGCACAGCACCCCTGCCCTGTATGTATATATGTGTATATAACGCACAGCACCCCTGCCCTGTATGTATATATGTGTGTATATAGCGCACAGCACCCCTGCCTTGTATGTATATATGTGTATATAGCACACAGCACCCCTGCCTTGTATGTATATATGTGTATATAGCGCACAGTACCCCTACCCTGTATGTATATATGTGTATATAGCGCACAGTACCCCTGCCCTGTATGTATATATGTGTATATAGCGCATAGCACCCCTGCCCTGTATGTATATATGTGTATATAGCGCACAGTACCCCTACCCTGTATGTATATATGTATATATAGCGCACAGCACTCCTGCCCTGTATATATATATGTGTGTATATAGCGCACAGCACCCCTGCCCTGTATGTATATATGTGTATATAGCGCACAGTACCCCTGCCCTGTATGTATATATGTGTATATAGCGCACAGTACCCCTGCCCTGTATGTATATATGTGTATATAGCGCACAGCACCCCTGCCCTGTATGTATATATGTGTATATAGCGCACAGTACCCCTGCCCTGTATGTATATATGTGTATATAGCTCACAGCACCACTGCCCTGTATGTATATATGTGTATATAGCGCACAGCACCCCTGCCCTGTATGTATATATGTGTATATAGCGCACAGCACCCCTGCCCTGTATGTATATATGTGTATATAGCACACAGCACCCCTGCCCTGTATAAATATATATATGTGTATATAGCGCACAGTACCCCTGCCCTGTATGTATATATGTGTATATAGCGCACAGTACCCCTGCCCTGTATGTATATATGTGTATATAGCGCACAGCACCCGTGCCCTGTATGTATATATGTGTATATAGCGCACAGCACCCCTGCCCTGTATGTATATATGTGTATAGCGCACAGCACCCCTGCCCTGTATGTATATATGTGTATATAGCGCACAGCACCCCTGCCCTGTATGTATATATGTGTATATAGCGCACAGCACCCCTGCCCTGTATGTATATATGTGTATATAGCGCAAAGCACCCCTGCCCTGTATGTATATATGTGTATATAGCGCACAGCACCCCTGCCCTGTATGTATATATGTGTATATAGCGCACAGCACCCCTGCCCTGTATGTATATATATATATGTGTATATAGCGCACAGCACCCCTGCCCTGTATGTATATATGTGTATATAGCGCACAGCACCCCTGCCCTGTATGTATATATGTGTATATAGCGCACAGCACCCTGCCCTGTATATATATATGTGTATATAGCGCACAGCACCCCTGCCCTGTATGTATATATGTGTATATAGCGCACAGCACCCCTGCCCTGTATATATATATGTGTATATAGCGCACAGCACCCCTGCCCTGTATGTATATATGTGTATATAGCGCACAGTACCCCTGCCCTGTATGTATATATAGCGCACAGTACCCCTGCCCTGTATGTATATATGTGTATATAGCGCACAGCACCCGTGCCCTGTATGTATATATGTGTATATAGCGCACAGCACCCCTGCCCTGTATGTATATATGTGTATATAGCGCACAGCACCCCTGCCCTGTATGTATATATGTGTATATAGCGCAAAGCACCCCTGCCCTGTATGTATATATGTGTATATAGCGCACAGCACCCCTGCCCTGTATGTATATATGTGTATATAGCGCACAGCACCCCTGCCCTGTATGTATATATATATGTGTATATAGCGCACACCACCCCTGCCCTGTATGTATATATGTGTATATAGCGCACAGCACCCCTGCCCTGTATGTATATATGTGTATATAGCGCACAGCACCCTGCCCTGTATATATATATATGTGTATATAGCGCACAGCACCCCTGCCCTGTATGTATATATGTGTATATAGCGCACAGCACCCCTGCCCTGTATATATATATGTGTATATAGCGCACAGCACCCCTGCCCTGTATGTATATATGTGTATATAGCGCACAGCACCCCTGCCCTGTATGTATATATATATATGTGTATATAGCGCACAGCACCCCTGCCCTGTATGTATATATGTGTATATAGCGCACAGCACCCCTGCCCTGTATGTATATATGTGTATATAGCGCACAGCACCCTGCCCTGTATATATATATGTGTATATAGCGCACAGCACCCCTGCCCTGTATGTATATATGTGTATATAGCGCACAGCACCCCTGCCCTGTATATATATATGTGTATATAGCGCACAGCACCCCTGCCCTGTATGTATATATGTGTATATAGCGCACAGTACCCCTGCCCTGTATGTATATATGTGTATATAGAGCACAGTACCCCTGCCCTGTATGTATATATGTGTATATAGCGCACAGCACCCCTGCCCTGTATGTATATATGTGTATATAGCGCACAGCACCCCTGCCCTGTATGTATATATGTGTATATAGCGCACAGCACCCCTGCCCTGTATGTATATATGTGTCTATATAGCGCACAGCACCCCTGCCCTGTATGTATATATGTGTATATAGCGCACAGCACCCCTGCCCTGTATGTATATATGTGT